>NC_057811.1:164826710-164846795 GCF_018294505.1 Triticum aestivum | reverse complement strand
TGTTCCTAGTTGCATAACTTCTTGCATGTAGCTCCGATTCGCGCGTGTAATATGTCAAATTGTTCGCCTCATGATGCTATTCATTTTGTTCAATTGTACCATGTTCATTAAAGGTTATCTTGATGCCCAAATCTCTGTTGGAAGAGGGCTAGTTGCTGTTATTCTCTGGTTCTTATCAGAACTTGGAGATTTGTCATTTTTGTATCATTTAATCTGTGCATCTTATGAGCATGAGCTATACATGTGTTTTGAAGTATGCCATGCCATATTTCCAGTGGTGTAGTCCATGTATTTTTTTGATCTCTGTGGTGACTAGCACAAGCATGCAAAGTAGGCTCCGTAATGTTTCTGATTTCAGGGACAGTGATTTCTCTAAGTCCTTGTCTGCTGTTATTTTGTTGCCATGTAAACTTGATGCTACAGAGAGATCCATGCATATTTTGGTGATTTCCAATAAGGATGTTTTGTAGCTATTATTGTAATTGATCCATTACTGCAATTGTTTGCAATTATGGAGTGCCATAGCATGACTCAATCTTGCTCTACTTTTGCTATAAAATATTTCTGGCAGATTCTTAACATGATACGCCATTTTGCCAAGCTTATTGTAGTTGATTCATCAATGCTATGCTTGTGTTCTTGCCATGGATAGCTTCATAAACATGCCATATTGCTATAGGTATGCTTGGTTTGTCATGCGTTGCTTCTTAGTGAGTGAATCAAGCTCACAAAGAGGCCTACATATTATTATTTCTGCCATGCTCTGTTTTCTGCTAAGTCTGAAACCTGATAACGAAACTTGCTATGTTTACATGCTTGCCATCATATCTTCTGGTCCTTTTTGGCTTATGGTCAGTCAGGGACTTTTGTCATGTGCATTTAGAAGAACACTTCCATGGCTTGTTTTGCTATGTTAAGTTCCTGTAGCATGTTGATTTCGTGCTCTGAACATTTCTACCTGATGCTGTTTTCTGCCATGTCCAGTTTTTCACCAAGTCTGTGATCCTGTTATCTTTTGCACTTTTGCCATGCTTGTTTGAGCTTGATATGTTGTGATCTAGCCGTAGCTCAGTGTTCATCTTTTGTCAAGCATCTCCTGTAGATTACTTTCATATGCTTTGTTGCTATGTTGGGGTGCTGTAGCATTGTTACTTGTTGCATTTTAAGTGCTATCATGCTGTAAATCGCAGATTTGTGTCATTCTTGTTTTGCTTGCCATTTGCAAACCGTGCATCCGTTTCCGGTGATCTTTATATCGATTTCGACCGAAATCACCTCATCTTTCCATTGGCATGCTTGGTTTGCCAAGTTACTGCCATGTTCATCATTTTCCTTCCGGAGCACGCATATGCATCGCATATCATATCTTGCATATCATACATGTTTTGCATCATGTTGCTTGCGCATTTCTCGTGGTTGATTGTGGTTCCGTTTTGTTTGTGTTCTTTTCTTGGGTAGAGCCGGGAGACGAGTTCGTGAACGAGGAACCTGTTGAGTACGCTTACGAGGATCAAGCTTTCGACAACTCTGAGAACCTTGCAGGCAAGATGACCACCCCTCGAAATCACTTCTATCTTTGCTATGCTAGTTGTTCGCTCTATTGCCATGCTACGCTACCTATCACTTGCTATATCATGTCTCCCATTTTTCCATGTCAGCCTCTAACCATCCTTTCCTAGCAAACCGTTGTTTGGCTATGTTACCGCTTTTGCTCAGCCCCTCTTATAGCGTTGCTAGTTGCAGGTGAAGTTGAAGTTTGTTCCATGTCGGAACATGGATATGTTGGGATATCACAATATCTCTTATTTAATTAATGCATCTATATATACTTTGGTAAAGGGTGGAAGGCTCGGCCTTATGCCTGGTGTTTTGTTCCACTCTTGCCGCCCTAGTTACTGTTATACCGGGATTATGTTCCTTGAGTTTACGTTCCTTACGCGGTCGGGTGATTTATGGGACCCCCTTGAAAGTTCGCCTTGAATAAAACTCCTCCAGCAAGGCCCAACTTTGGTTTTACCATTTGTCGCCTAAGCCTTTTCCCCCAGGTTTTCGCGAGCCCGAGGGTCATCTTATTTTAACCCCCCCCCCCCGGGCCAGTGCTCCTTCGAGTGTTGGTCTGAACCGAGCAGCCTGCGAGGCCACCTCGGGGAAACTCGAGGTCTGGTTTTACTCGTAGCTTGACTTATCCGGTGTGCCCTGAGAACGAGATATGTGCAGCTCCTATCGGGATTTGTCGGCACATTCGGGCGGCTTTGTTGGTCTTGTTTTACCATTGTCGAAATGTCTTGTAAACCGGGATTCCGAGACTGATCGGGTTTTTCCGGGAGAAGGTTTATCCTTCGTTGACCGTGAGAGCTTATGATGGGCTAAGTTGGGACACCCCTACAGGGTATTATCTTTCGAAAGCCGTGCCCGCGGTTATGAGGCAGATGGGAATTTGTTAATGACCGGTTGTAGAGTACTTGTCACTTGACCCCCAATTAAAATACATCAACTGCGTGTGTAGCCGTGATGGTCTCTTCTCGGCGGAGTCCGGGAAGTGAACACGGTCTGAGTTATGTATGACGTAAGTAGGAGTTCAGGATCACTTCTTGGTCATTGCTAGATGACGTCCGTTCCGTTGCTTCTCTTCTCGCTCTCATTTGCGCAAGTTAGCCACCATATATGCTTTTGCCGCTGCAGCTCCACCTTATTACACCATCCTTTCCTACAAGCTTAAATAGTTTTGATCTCGCGGGTGTGAGATTGTTGAGTCCTCGTGACTCACAGATTCTACCAAAACAGTTGCAGGTGCCGACGATGCCAATGCAGATGACGGCGTCGATCTCAAGTGGGAGTTCGATGAGGAACGTGGTCGTTACTATGTGTCTTTTCCTGATGATCAGTAGTGGAGCCCAGTTGGGACGATCGGGGATCTAGCATTTGGGGTTATCTTATTTTCATCTGGATTTTGACCGTAGTCGGTCCATATGGTTGTATTTTGGATGATGTATGAATAATATTTATGTATTGTGTGAAGTGGCGATTGTAAGCCAACTCTTTATCCCATTCTTGTTCATTACATGGGATTGTGTGAAGATGACCCTTCTTGCGACAAAACCACTATGCGGTTATGCCTCTAAGTCGTGCCTCGACACGTGGGAGATATAGCCGCATCGTGGGCGTTACAAGTTGGTAATCAGAGCCATCCCCGACTTAGGAGCCCCCTGCTTGATCGAATCGCTGGCGTTGTTGAGTCTAGATCAAAAATGTTTTGAGTCTTAGGATTATATATATCGGAGAGTAGGATTATTTTTACTCCTCAGTCCCTTCGTCGCTCTGGTGAGGTCTCCTGTCGTAGAAGTTTTGACTATTCTCTCCTAAAATTTCACTAAAAAAAATTTAGAATCACGCGGGTATCTTGGAATCGTTCCGATGGTTTTGTGACGAGAACATTGTTCTTGGTGCCTCCTGTCATTTAGGGGTTGTGGCAGTGTCCTGGGGAGTTGAGCTCCGAGGTGTTGTCGTCACAGTTTTATCGTTGCAGTTCTGGAATACCTGAGTTTCGCCGACATCGAAATCTCTTTTATGCAGTTGTTGGTGAGATCACCTCGACGCCACCCAGTACTGGGGCGGGAGTTCGGGAGTATTGCCATAACTTGTATAACGGATGTTTTTCGAAGGTTGAGGTAACCGATTTCCAAAGATTTCTTGGTTATGTGTTGACGGATGGATACAGCTGGATCTAGGGATTGCTAGTTTGTGTGATATATTTTGTGTCCCCTGTATCCCCAACACCAGATTGCATAACCAGAAAGTTTCGGGAGTTTATAAGTGGGAATTCAAGTAGCCTTAGGATATCTTTCCGACAGACGCATGATATGAGATTGGGGTTCGACGTCTAGTGGTCCGCATGTACACGGTTGATTTTACAGTGGTCTCGTAGTGTCTTAAAGAGTCCATGGCTATGCCGACTCGGGGACGCTTCGTATGTCATGTGCACAGCCTTGTACATGATGGTGTTGTACGATTGAGCCCGTGTGGGCCCCACCACGAAAACTTCGGACGAAACCTCTATCATATGTTTGTTCCGGCTTATTCTGCAAGCCAATACTTTGTTTTGTTTTTATATTGTGGTATTCGAGTTGCTTCGAATTCATATGTTGATTCCATATCTTTTTCAAGTGGCTTCTCAACTTATGGAAGTGTGATGTTTTACTACGGAATTCATTCGTTCATCTTCGTTCGAATGTTTATTGTGAAGACTATATGTTGCAATTTCTATCCGTTGATTCTACTTATCTATTTGTCTATCAAGATGCTAACGGATGTCACCCTCTTCAGGATGGCTCCGCCAACGCGTCAGAATCCGGATCGCAATGAAGGGAGTCAAGCGAACCCTCCGCCACCACCTCCACCTCCGGAGGCATGGCAAGCTATCATGGCAGCCACCAACGCCAATGCTCAGATGATTCTACAACTCTTGCAAGAACGTACTCAAGGGCAAGGCAATCAAGGCAATCAAGGTCAAGGCAACAATCAGTTTCACTTTGCTACTCTCAACCAGTTCCTCGCAAATCAGCCCAAGTCTTTCAGCTACTGCGCCAAGGCCACGGATGCCGATGATTGGCTCGTGGACATCAACAAGCATTTTGAATGTAGCAATGTCAGGCCTGAGGACTATGTCAAGTTCGCTTCTTTCCAGCTCAAGGACCAAGCTGCTGATTGGTATCAACAATACAAAGATTCCAGAGGAGGTCGTGTGATCACTTGGACTGACTTCTGTCGGGACTTCAAAGCGCACCACATTCCACAAAGTGTTGTTGAGAGCAAGCGTGAGGAGTTCCGCAATCTCAAGCAAGGCAACATGTCTGTGTATCAATACAACATTCAGTTTCAGAAACTTGCGCGCTTCGCTAAACAAGACGTTCCTGATGAAAAGAGCATGATCTATCACTTCAGAGGTGGCCTTAAAGAGGATCTGCAGTTAGCTCTCGTTCTTGTTGAGCCTACTCAGTTTGTTCAATTCTACAATATGGCACTGAAGCAAGAGGTTGCTCAGCTCAAGTGTGAGGCTTCTAAGAACAGAGTCAGAGACGCAGTTCAGTCTTCTTCTTCCTCACTTGTGACAGCTAAGCAACAGAAGTTCTGGTTGCCTCCTCCTCCTCCGTTTCGTCAGCCTTACCAGCAGAAGAACAAAGGTGGCCATGGTTCTTCCAACTCTTCCAACTCTGGCTATCAGAACAAGTCTCAGAATCAAGCTCCAAAGTCCAATGCTCCTTATCACCGTCCACTTTCAGAGGTGACTTGCAACAAATGTCAGCAGAAAGGTCACTATGCTAACAAGTGCTTCAACCAAAGGTGTCGTGGAATTGTCACGGCAGATGTCCTTAGTGTCAGGACTTAGTCGCGAGGCCAACGCATCTATGTGGTAGCTTGAGAGGGGTTGAGCGGAATCGAGAGACGCAACACAAGACAAGGATTTAGACAGCTTCGGGCCCCGGGAAACATCATCCGGTAACAACCCTACATGCTGTTTGAGGCTAGATCTCATTATGATCACGGGAGAGTCGCCGGGAACCGGCTCTCGGTGTTTAGCCCTAGAGATTGTTTCTTGTCTTGTCTGTCTTTGGGGAGCCCTGCCCCTCCTTATATAAGTTGAAGGGGCGGCTTACATGTAGAGTCCTAGTAGGATTAGAACTAATTTTATCTCTATTACAAGTCGGATACAAGTACGGGTCTTGCTTCCTTGTAAAGGAAACATTCCTCATGCCTTCCGTCTTAAGCCGGCCCACAATAACATGAGCCGGCCTTCTGGGCCTTGGGCCTAGTCTTCTATCTGACCCGCCATTGGGGCCATCCATGAGTCGTCTGGTTCATGAGTTGTCTGACCAATGAGCCGCCAGACCCATGAGTCGCTAGTCCTCCGCCGGGTCATCAGTGAAATACCAAGTCCGGCCGGGTCATACTTCCGGCCGGGTCATACTGCGGGGTATATCCCCGACATTAGCCCCCAGTTTAATTTGGATTTATCCATGTTAAACTGATCCTGCAACGTAAACGCAAGAACAAATTTGACAGGTTGTGCTCCGGGTTAAATATTCTTGTCAACCGGCACCTGATCATCCTTGAGTCCTTGACATTTTCTCCTGGAATATCCGGGTCAATAGGCCAGCTTCATAACCCATTTGTTGATATTGGCTCTTGTAAATAAAGAATCCATTTGAATTGGCCTTCAATGCTCTGACTTGACAAAAATATTAGTCTCTGAAATATTCAACTGATATCCAGCCGGCTTGAAGATGTAAAACTTGCCGGTTTATGATTACCACCATTGTCGGGTTATAAAAGCTGATAATTCCGGGTCATGATTGTTGCCAACGCCGGGTTGTAGACACAGGGTCATAATGATTGGTGACGCCGGGTCAATCTGGTCTACTCCAAACTGAGAATTTGAAGATATTTCTTCGATAATAATATAATACCTGTAGCCCCCAAGTCTTGAGTAGAACAAAGTGATGGTTTAAGACTTGCTTCAATATAAATGCTACCACTTTGAAGAAATCCATATTGTTCATCTCAGTCACTAGTAAAAACTGAATACTCCATATTATGTAGCCCCCAAGTGCCGGGTTGTCATGCTTGCAGCAACCTGGAACTTGTAATTGCCTTATGCTCATGAAAACTTCAACCAGTGTAGCCCCAAAGGGCTGGTTCATTATGCAATAATGAGTAGGGACTTTGTAGATATAACCATGTAAACTTGAACAGCAACGTGTAGCCCCCAAGGGCCGGCTTAGTAAGATAATACTGAGCTGGGACTTTGATAATAACATCATATAATATAATCTCCACCATGGGGCTTGAACCCACGTCCACAAGGTTAAGAGCTTTATACTCTACCAACTGAATAGTGGATCGTTCAATATAATGAATTAATGCTTGTGTACCTTGAATTGTTGACAGGAGCAATTGGTAGCCTCCAAGGGCCGGCTCATTATAATGTGATGAGTCGGGTCTTCAATAAGATGAGGAAAAAATGACTTTGCATTAGCCCCCAAGTGCCATGGTGCCTGCTGGCAGTGACATGGGACTTGCATATTTGATGTTATCTCAATTTAAATAATGTAGCCCCCAAGTGTCGGGTCGTAAGCCTGCAGCGACTCGGGACTATTCTTTCCATTGTAGAATAAATCAATCCATTGATAAAATAATAGCCATTGCGCCAAAGCGACTTTGAATACCTCATTTGTTGATAAGTCAATCCGGAGTTTAAATACCCGGCGGCTCTTGGCCGATGGCGATTTAATACGCCTCCATTGTAAGCCGGAATTGTACAACCCGGCAGCTTATAGCCTTTGAGAAAATCAAGAATTGATAACCCTTTTGAGACACCAATTTCAATCTTTGATGACGGGCTTGAATTTAATCATTTATGTAACTCATAGCTCTGTAAATCCTGCACAGAATTTAAACAACATATGCCCTGGCGACTTAACGTCAAAAAGCCAGGGCGGGTAACCACCCAAATGTAGTCTTATCCTGCACACAAGTAGATCACAAGATCCCTTGGCGGTTTACCGCAGGGCGGGTCATAATATCTCACATATAACAATTGATGTGTAACAAGGAGTCACAGATAAGCCTGTTATGAATCATAACTTTGAAACATAACTATAATAATAATATTATACCTGTGATATTGAATTTTCACTGCCAGTTTATGTGACCTGTGCAGTAAGGGTGATAACCCAATCCTTAGAAGCCAATGCTTCCACATAGATGATGATTGTCATAAGCTGGCGATTTATCATCGAAAATCAAGCCGGGTTAAATAGCAACCACTCATATACACTTTAGATATGAAAAAGAGCTTCAAATAAAATCCAAAAATTGTTTGCAAAAAGAGACTTCAAAAAATTTTGAGGCTTCTGATTCGAATACGATCAGAAAACCGTCCCAAAGGGGTTAAGCTAAGATTCGAATACGATCATATAGCCCCCAGTGGCTATGGCGTTGCCAATCAAGAGGGTACCGACAACTATGTTCTCTTTGGTTCGAATACGACCTATGTTTGAACAGGAAGCCCCCAAATGACCTTGAGAGTTGTTTAACGATGCTGATTCGAATACGATCCATGTCGGTTCCCAAAAGGGGTTGAGCTATGATTCGAATACAATCAAGAAGCCCCCTAGTGAGCTCGGCAGTGTGCCAATCAAAAGGGTACCGACAGCTATGTTCTCTTTGGTTCGAATACGACCTATGTTTGAACAGGAAGCCCCCTTGTGATCATGAGAATATTTAACGACTCTGATTCGAATACGATCAGGGTCACACCAAAAGGGTTAAACTAAATTCGAATACGATCAGCTCCCAATGGCCATTAAAGCAGGGTACCTATGTTTGAGTTGTGCTTTGTAACCGACTCTCTTTGGTCCCTTTAATTTTTCCTGAGAATTCGAACTTTGCGAGAGATAACTTCTTTTTGAACCGGAAATTTGTAAAATGGATATTGAGAGCTCCAAAGCTTTGTAAGATATAAATTTACCTTGAGCCGGATGTTTGAACCGGATTTGAGAGCTTCAAAACTTTGCGGGAGAGAGATATCTCTTGAACCGGATTTTAAACCGGAATCTTTATTTTGAACCGGCAATTTTCTGACGGCCTTTAAATTCTCATCAATATGGTAGTAGCCTCTGGAATCGGGTTATCATTCCCTCCAACGACCCGGAGTTCTTGAATGCATTGAAACCGACCAATGATGCCGAGTCATATCATTGTAGCCCCCGAGTCTCAAGATGACTCAAGGAGTTGGCTTTGAGATTCTCCATATTGACCATAGCATAAGGGGTATATCATTGGTGTTGACAACGCGATGTGAATCCACAGAAGGTTGAGGTGACTGCGGCGGGTTATAAATGATCCCGTATGAGCCGTGTCAGCAACTCGGCCAATGGTTCCTTCCAACTGGATGTTTTGAAGTTAACCAAACTGTAGTGGCGGCGACTTGTGCGCATGCCCATTGAGCCGTCCAATGCTGACGGCGGCTGATAACACATGACAATTTTCCTCCAAGCTGTTGGAAGAAAAACCGGGCTTCCCAAGCAGTGACTTGCTCATATTCAATAATCCGCTTATGCAGACAGGTGCAGTCCTGGTGTGTCAATGTAGACCCGACCGCAATAGACAGATGGAAAAGATGACCGCCACGTCAGAGGCAGCTCTAACAGATGAACCGGCTGCAGCGCTATAAACCGGCGCGAGCGAGTCAACCATGTTTGTTTTGACGTAGTGAACACATGTCCTGCATCAACAATAGTGCAGACCAAGGCAAAGATAAACTGCTCTTTGACAAAAATACTATGTGTTAAGAACAAACTTGGATGAATATCACCTGATTCGCCCGGGCAACAGATGAGCTGGCCACGGCACTGTAAGCCGGTGCGGACGAGCAAATTGTCCTCCTCGTTGTAAGCCGATGCGGACGCATGAACCAGTCGCGAGGGCGGGCGGGTGAGTCGTTTGTGGTGCTGCAATGCGGCGCGGACGGGCGAGTCGGCCGGCGCGTTGATGTAATCCGGACCATGACACACCAGTCCGTGAAGCCGCGCGGTCCCACCGAACGTGCCTCCGTGGCATAACACCACTTTGTAACGGATAATTCTCCTGCATACAAAAATACCGTAGAGCAGAGTAGTTGTGCTCATAGTAATTAAAGTATACTAAGAAAATGCATAGGAGAAATAACACCTGATGTGTCTAGGCCGAAAGTAATCCGCCATGAAGTTAATCACAGGTGAGTCAACCGCAGCACTGTAAACCGGTGCGGGCGGGAGAGTCGGCCGCGGCATTGTAAGCCGGTGCGGGAATCCGTTGAGTAAGGACAACCACCTGTGCCAAATAACGTTTGGCGTGTCTCCATCTCCGCGGTATAATGCCACTTTGCGACGGGTAATTTCCCTGCATATAAAATACAACAGGGCAAAGTAGTTTTGCTCGGATGATTTAATATGTGCTGACAAAATATATAGAAAGGATAGCACCTGGTATTTTTTGTTGGACGGGCGAGTTGGCCGCGGCGTTTGTAAACCGGTGCGGCCGGGTGAGTCGGCCGCGAAAGCGGACGGGCGAGTCGTCCGTGGTATTTGTAAGGCGGCGGCGGTTGTGGCCGGCTCGAGGAGGCGAGGCGCAGGCGGTTTGCGACCGCAGTTTAGATGGGCAGCGGCTCAAGGCCGCAACAGCGCCTTGGAGGGAGCAGAGCCTGCGTGACGCGGAATAGCGCGAGGTGGAAGCGGCCTGCTCCTCAGACAGCGACGGCGAAGACCACGGCAACAGCGGAGGCGAGCCGCTGGCTTGATACGAGGCTCGGGGTCCGGGTCAACGACAGAGTCGGAGCCCGTGGACGACCCGTTCCTGGGTCATGGGCTCGTGGCTCTCTTCTCTGTTTTTTTTTCAAAATTTCCCTGATGATGATCCGGCTGCCGCTTTTGGAATCTTCTGACTCGGATGGAGGTAGTAATCTGATCTATTAGCACTCAAGTAGGAGTAGTACTAGTCTTGGACTTTGTGGACGTGGAGTAGTACTAGTCTTAGACTTCTGACTCGGCTGCCGCTCTTGTAACACGTACTAGTGCAAGTACTAGTTGATTTTTCAGATTTAACTATTCTTCACATCGGGAAAAAAGGTAGCAACAGACGATTGATTTCCATGGCCTGGAACTTTGTGGACGTGGAGTAGTAGTGGAAACTCGGCGGATTAAGCGGTAGTCTCGGATCAATCTCCAGTGCTGCATATAGGACGCGAAGGCAGCGGCCAGCCGACCGATCGGCTCCAAAATTTCTGTTTTTTCAATTATTTGCAAAGCATAGGTAAATCACCTGTGCTGCAGTCTTTGTCTTGGACTCAGCGGAATGCACGATGCGACGGCGGCGACTTGCCAAATCAGATCAAAACAACCGTAATTTGATGATTTTGATACGTACTGATAGAATCAAGTCTGCCCTTGGCTTCTTATGACGGTGAAGCGGAAAGTGATCCGGCCATGACGGATCGCCTATTGCTCATAGACGCAAACCGGCTCTGCTTCATCTGAAAACCACGAACTTCTCGAAACCCTGGGAAGAATCCCTCCAAGAACTCAACACCACCGTGCGTGGGCCCCACGGTGGGCGCCAACTGTCGTGGAATTGTCACGGCAGATGTCCTTAGTGTCAGGACTTAGTCGTGAGGCCAACGCATCTATGTGGTAGCTTGAGAGGGGTTGAGCGGAATCGAGAGACGCAACACAAGACAAGGATTTAGACAGCTTCGGGCCCCGGGAAACATCATCCGGTAACAACCCTACATGCTGTTTGAGGCTAGGTCTCATTATGATCACGGGAGAGTCGCCGGGAACCGGCTCTCGGTGTTTAGCCCTAGAGATTGTTTCTTGTCTTGTCTGTCTTTGGGGAGCCCTGCCCCTCCTTATATAAGTTGAAGGGGCGGCTTACATGTAGAGTCCTAGTAGGATTAGAACTAATTTTATCTCTATTACAAGTCGGATACAAGTACGGGTCTTGCTTCCTTGTAAAGGAAACATTCCTCATGCCTTCCGTCTTAAGCCGGCCCACAATAACATGAGCCGGCCTTCTGGGCCTTGGGCCTCGTCTTCTATCTGACCCGCCATCGGGGCCATCCATGAGTCGTCTGGTTCATGAGTTGTCTGACCAATGAGCCGCCAGACCCATGAGTCGCTAGTCCTCCGCCGGGTCATCAGTGAAATACCAAGTCCGGCCGGGTCATACTTCCGGCCGGGTCATACTGCGGGGTATATCCCCGACAAAAGGCTGTTGGGAATCGTAGCATAATTTAAAATTTTCCTACGTTCACCAAGATGCATCTATGGAGTATACTAGCAACGAGGGGAAAGGAGTGCATCTACATACCCTTGTAGATCGCGAGCGGAAGCGTTCCAATGAACGTGGATGACGGAGTCGTACTCGCCGTGATCCAAATCACCGATGACCGAGTGCCGAACGGACGGCACCTCCGCGTTCAACACACGTACGGTGCAGCGGTGTCTCCTCCTTCTTGATCCAGCAAGGGGGAAGGAGAGGTTGATGGAGATCCAACAGCACGACGGCGTGGTGGTGGATGTAGCGGTTCTCCGACAGGGCTTCGCCGAGCTTCTGCGAGAGAGAGAGAGGTGTTGCAGGGGAGGAGGGAGGCGCCCAAGGCTGTAGGTTGCTGCCCTCCCTCCCCCCCTTTATATAGGCCCCCTTGGGAGGGGGGGCCGGCCAAAACCCATCTAGGGTTGGGGGGGCGGCGGCCAAGGGGTGGAAAGGGGTGCCTTGCCCCCCAAGGCAAGGGGGAAGCCCCCCTTAGGGTTCCCAACCCTAGGCGCATGGGGGGAGGCCCAAGGGGAGCGCCCCAGCCCACTAAGGGCTGGTTCCCTTCCACTTTCAGCCCACGGGGCCCTCCGGGACAGGTGGCCCCACCCGGTGGACCCCCGGGACCCTTCCGGTGGTCCCGGTACAATACCGGTAATCCCCGAAACTTTCCCGGTGGCCGAAACTTGACTTCCTATATATAATTCTTCACCTCCGGACCATTCCGGAACCTCTCGTGACGTCCGGGATCTCATCTGGGACTCCGAACAACTTTCGGGTTTCCGCATACATATATCTCTACAACCCTAGCGTCACCGGACCTTAAGTGTGTAGACCCTACGGGTTCGGGAGACATGCAGACATGACCGAGACGCCTCTCCGGTCAATAACCAACAGCGGGATCTGGATACCCATGTTGGCTCCCACATGTTCCACGATGATCTCATCGGATGAACCACGGTGTCGAGGATTCAATCAATCCGTATGCAATTCCCTTTGTCAATCGGTATGTTACTTGCCCGAGATTCGATCGTCGGTATCCCAATACCTTGTTCAATCTCGTTACCGGCAAGTCTCTTTACTCGTACCGCAATGCATGATCCCGTGACTAACGCCTTAGTCACATAGAGCTCATTATGATGATGCATTACCGAGTGGGCCCAGAGATACCTCTCCGTCACACGGAGTGACAAATCCCAGTCTCGATCTGTGCCAACCCAACAGACACTTTCGGAGACACTCGTAATGCACCTTTATAGTCACCCAGTTACGTTGTGACGTTTGGCACACCCAAAGCACTCCTACGGTATCCGGGAGTTGCACGATCTCATGGTCTAAGGAAAAGATACTTGACATTGGAAAAGCTCTAGCAAACGAAACTACACGATCTTTTATGCTATGCTTAGGATTGGGTCTTGTCCATCACATCATTCTCCTAATGATGTGATCCCGTTATCAATGACATCCAGTGCCCATAGTCAGGAAACCATGACTATCTGTTGATCAACGAGCTAGTCAACTAGAGGCTTACTAGGGACACTTTGTGGTCTATGTATTCACACATGTATTACGATTTCCGGACAATACAATTATAGCATGAACAATAGACGATTATCATGAACAAAGAAATATAATAATAACCTTTTATTATTGCCTCTAGGGCATATTTCCAACAGTCTCCCACTTGCACTAGAGTCAATAATCTAGTTACATTGTGATGAATCGAACACCCATTGCGTCCTGGTGTTGATCATGTTTTTCCCTAGGGAGAGGTTTAGTCAATGGATCTGCTACATTCAGGTCCGTATGTACTTTACAAATATCTATGTCTCCATTTTGGACACTTTCACGAATGGAGTTGAAGCAACGCTTGATATGCCTGGTCTTCTTGTGAAACCTGGGCTCCTTCGCAAGGGCAATAGCTCCTGTGTTGTCACAGAAGAGAGTCATCGGGCCCGACGCATTGGGAATCACCCCTAGGTCGGTAATGAACTCCTTCATCCAGACTGCTTCCTGTGCTGCCTCCGAGGCTGCCATGTACTCCGCTTCACATGTAGATCCCGCCACGACGCTTTGCTTGCAACTGCACCAGCTTACTGCTCCTCCATTCAATATATACACGTATCCGGTCTGTGACTTCGAGTCATCCAGATCTGTGTCGAAGCTAGCGTCGACGTAACCCTTTACGACGAGCTCTTCGTCACCTCCATAAACGAGAAACATATCCTTAGTCCTCTTCAGGTACTTCAGGATATTCTTGACCGCTGTCCAGTGTTCCTTGCCGGGATTACTTTGGTACCTTCCTACCAAACTTACGGCAAGGTTTACATCAGGTCTGGTACACAGCATGGCATACATAATAGACCCTATGGCCGAGGCATAGGGGATGACACTCATCTCTTCTATATCTTCTGCCGTGGTCGGGCATTGAGCCGTGCTCAATCGCACACCTTGCAATATAGGCAAGAACCCCTTCTTGGACTGATCCATATTGAACTTCTTCAATATCTCGTCAAGGTATGTACTCTGTGAAAGACCAATGAGGCGTCTTGATCTATCTCTATAGATCTTGATGCCTAATATATAAGCAGCTTCTCCAAGGTCCTTCATTGAAAAACACTTATTCAAGTAGGCCTTTATACTTTCCAAGAATTCTATATCATTTCCCACCAATAGTATGTCATCCACATATAATATGAGAAATGCTACAGAGCTCCCACTCACTTTCTTGTAAACACAGGCTTCTCCATAAGTCTGTGTAAACCCAAACGCTTTGATCATCTCATCAAAGCGAATGTTCCAACTCCGAGATGCTTGCACCAGCCCATAGATTGAGCGCTGGAGCTTGCATACTTTGTTAGCATTCTTAGGATCGACAAAACCTTCCGGCTGCATCATATACAACTCTTCCTTAAGGAAGCCGTTAAGGAATGCCGTTTTGACGTCCATCTGCCATATCTCATAATCATAGTATGCGGCAATTGCTAACATGATTCGGACGGACTTCAGCTTCGCTACGGGTGAGAAAGTCTCATTGTAGTCAACCCCTTGAACTTGTCGATAACCCTTAGCGACAAGTCGAGCTTTGTAGATGGTCACATTACCATCCGCGTCCGTCTTCTTCTTAAAGATCCATTTGTTTTCTATGGCTCGCCGCTCATCGGGCAAGTCAGTCAAAGTCCATACTTTGTTTTCATACATGGATTCTATCTCGGATTTCATGGCTTCTAGCCATTTGTCGGAATCCGGGCCTGCCATCGCTTCTTCATAGTTCGAAGGTTCACCGTTGTCTAACAACATGATTTCCAGGACAGGGTTGCCGTACCACTCTGGTACGGAACGTGTCCTTGTGGACCTACGAAGTTCAGTAACTTGATCCGAAGCTTCATGATCATCATCATTAACTTCCTCCCCAGTCGGTGTAGGCACCACAGGAACATTTTCCCGCGTTGCGCTACTTTCCGGTTCGGAAGGGGTGACTATCACCTCATCAAGTTCCACTTTCCTCCCACTCAATTCTTTCGAGAGAAACTCCTTCTCCAGAAAGGACCCGTTCTTGGCAACAAAGATCTTGCCTTCGGATCTGAGGTAGAAGGTATACCCAATAGTTTCCTTAGGGTATCCTATGAAGACGCATTTTTCTGATTTGGGTTCGAGCTTTTCAGGTTGAAGTTTCTTGACATAAGCATCGCATCCCCAAACTTTTAGAAACGACAGCTTAGGTTTCTTCCCAAACCATAATTCATACGGTGTCGTCTCAACGGATTTCGACGGAGCCCTATTTAAAGTGAATGCGGCAGTCTCTAAAGCATAACCCCAAAATGAGAGCGGTAAATCGGTAAGAGACATCATAGATCGTACCATATCCAATAGGGTGCGATTACGACGTTCGGACACACCATTTCTCTGAGGTGTTCCAGGCGGCGTGAGTTGTGAAACTATTCCACATTTCCTTAAGTGTGTACCAAATTCGTGACTTAAATATTCTCCACCACGATCTGATCGTAAGAATTTTATTTTCCTGTCACGTTGATTCTCAACGTCACTCTGAAATTCTTTGAACTTTTCAAAGGTTTCAGACTTGTGTTTCATCAGGTAGACATATCCATATCTACTTAAATCATCAGTGAGAGTGAGAACATAACGATATCCTCCGCGAGCCTCAACACTCATTGGACCACACACATCGGTATGTATGATTTCCAATAAGTTGGTTGCTCGCTCCATTGTTCCGGAGAACGGAGTCTTGGTCATCTTACCCATGAGGCATGGTTCGCACGTGTCAAATGATTCGTAATCAAGAGACTCCAAAAGTCCATCTGCATGGAGCTTCTTCATGCGCTTGACACCAATGTGACCAAGGCGGCAGTGCCACAAGTATGTGGGACTATCATTATCAACTTTACATCTTTTGGTACTCACATTATGAACATGTGTAACATCACGTTCGAGATTCATCAAAAATAAACCATTGACCAGCGGGGCATGACCATAAAACATATCTCTCAAATAAATAGAACAACCATTATTCTCGGATTTAAATGAGTAGCCATCTCGAATTAAACGAGATCTAGATACAATGTTCATGCTCAAAGCTGGCACTAAATAACAATTATTGAGGTTTAAAACTAATCCCGTAGGGAGATGCAGAGGTAGCGTGCCGACGGCGATCACATCGACCTTGGAACCATTCCCGACGCGCATCGTCACCTCGTCCTTTGCCAGTCTCCGTTTATTCCGTAGTTCCTGCTTTGAGTTACAAATATGAGCAACCGCACCGGTATCAAATACCCAGGAGCTACTACGAGTACTGGTAAGGTACACATCAATTACTTGTATATCATATATACCTTGAGTGTTGCCGGCCTTCTTCTTGTCCGCTAAATATTTGGGGCAGTTCCGCTTCCAGTGACCACTTCCCTTGCAATAAAAGCACTCAGTCCCGGGTTTGGGTCCATTCTTTGACTTCTTCCCAGTAACTGGTTTACCGGGCGCGGCAACTCCCTTGCCGTCCTTCTTGAAGTTCTTCTTACCCTTGCCCTTCTTGAACTTGGTGGTTTTATTCACCATCAACACTTGATGTTCTTTTCTGATCTCCCCTTCCGCTGATTTCAGCATTGAATATACCTCGGGAATGGTCTTTTCCATCCCCTGCATATTGTAGTTCATCACAAACCTCTTGTAGCTTGGTGGAAGCGACTAGAGGATTCTGTCAATGACCGCGTCATCCGGGAGATTAACTCCCAGCTGAGACAAGCGGTTGTGCAACCCAGACATTCTGAGTATGTGCTCACTAACAGAACTGTTCTCCTCCATTTTACAGCTGAAGAATTTGTCGGAGACATCATATCTCTCGACCCGAGCATGAGCTTGAAAAACCAGTTTCAGCTCCTCGAACATCTCATATGCTCCATGTTTCTCAAAACGCTTTTGGAGACCCAGTTCTAAGCTGTAAAGCATGCCGCACTGAACGAGGGAGTAATCATCAGCACGTGATTTCCAAGCGTTCATAACGTCTTGGTTCTGTGGGATTGGTGCATCACCTAGCGGTGCTTCTAAGACATAATCTTTCTTGGCTACTATGAGGATGAGCCTCAGGTTCCGGACCCAGTCCGTATAATTGCTACCATCATCTTTTGGCTTGGTTTTCTCTAGGAACGCGTTGAAATTGAGGACAACGTTGGCCATTTGATCTACAAGACATAGTGTAAAGATTTTAGACTAAGTTCATGATAATTGAGTTCATCTAATCAAATTATTTAATGAACTCCCACTCAGATAGACATCCCTCTCGTCATCTAAGTGAAACATGATCCGAGCTTAACTAGGCCGTGTCCGATCATCACGTGAGACGGACTAGTCAAGATCGGTGAACATCTTCATGTTGATCGTATCTTCTATACGACTCATGCTCGACCTTTCGGTCCTCCGTGTTCCGAGGCCATGTCTGTACATGCTAGGCTCGTCAAGTCAACCTAAGTGTATTGCGTGTGTTCCGAGGCCATGTCTGTACATGCTAGGCTCGTCAACACCCGTTGTATTCGAACGTTAGAACCTATCACACCCGATCATCATGTGGTGCTTCGAAACAACGAACCTTCGCAACGGTGCACAGTTAGGGTGAACACTTTTCTTGAAATTATTATAAGGGATCATCCTACTTGCTACCGTCGTTCTAAGCAAATAAGATGCAAAAACATGATAAACATCACATGCAATCAAATAGTGACATGATATGGCCAATATCATCATGCTCCTTTGATCTCCATCTTCGGGGCACCATGATCATCTTCGTCACCGGCATGACACCATGATCTCCATCATTGTGTCTTCATGAAGTCGTCACGCCAACGATTACTTCTACTTCTATGGCTAACCCGTTTAGCAACAAAGTAAAGTAAATTACATGGCGTTATTCAATGACACACAGGTCATACAAAATAATAAAGACAACTCCTATGGCTCCTGCCGGTTGACATACTCATCGACATGCAAGTCGTGATTCCTATTACAAGAATATGATCAATCTCATACATCACATATATCATTCATCACATCTTCTGGCCATATCACCTCACATAGCACTTGCTGCAAAAACAAGTTAGACGTCCTCTAATTGTTGTTGCAAATTTTTACGTGGTTTGTAGGTTTCTAGCAAGAACGTTTCTTACCTACGTATGACCACAACGTGATTTGCCAATTTCTATTTACCCTTCATAAGGACCCTTTTCATCGAATCCGTTCCGACTAAAGTAGGAGAGACAGACACCCGCTAGCCACCTTATGCAACTAGTGCATGTTAGTCGGTGGAACCTGTCTCACGTAAGTGTACGTGTAAGGTCGGTCCGGGCCGCTTCATCCTACAATACCGCCGAAACAAGAAAAGACTAGTAGCGGCAAGAAGAATTGGCAAACTCAACGCCCACAACTGCTTTGTGTTCTACTCGTGCATAGTAACTACGCATAGGCCTGGCTCATGATGCCACTGTTGGGAATCGTAGCATAATTTAAAATTTTCCTACGTTCACCAAGATGCATCTATGGAGTATACTAGCAATGAGGGGAAAGGAGTGCATCTACATACCCTTGTAGATCGCGAGCGGAAGCGTTCCAATGAACGTGGATGACGGAGTCGTACTCGCCGTGATCCAAATCACCGATGACCGAGTGCCGAACGGACGGCACCTCCGCGTTCAACACACGTACGGTGCAGCGACGTCTCCTCCTTCTTGATCCAGCAAGGGGGAAGGAGAGGTTGATGGAGATCCAACAGCACGACGGCGTGGTGGTGGATGTAGCGGTTCTCCGGCAGGGCTTCGCCGAGCTTCTGCGAGAGAGAGAGAGGTGTTGCAAGGGAGGAGGGAGGCGCCCAAGGCTGTAGGTTGCTGCCCTCCCTCCCCCCCTTTATATAGGCCCCCTTGGGAGGGGGGGCCGGCCAAAACCCATCTAGGGTTGGGGGGGCGGCGGCCAAGGGGTGGAAAGGGGTGCCTTGCCCCCCAAGGCAAAGGGGAAGCCCCCCCCCTTAGGGTTCCCAACCCTAGGCGCATGGGGGGAGGCCCAAGGGGGGCGCCCCAACCCACTAAGGGCTGGTTCCCTTCCACTTTCAGCCCACGGGGCCCTCCGGGACAGGTGGCCCCACCCGGTGGACCCCCGGGACCCTTCCAGTGGTCCCGGTACAATACCGGTAATCCCCGAAACTTTCCCGGTGGCCGAAACTTGACTTCCTATATATAATTCTTCACCTCCGGACCATTCCGGAACCTCTCGTGACGTCCGGGATCTCAGCCGGGACTCCGAACAACTTTCGGGTTTCCGCATACATATATCTCTACAACCCTAGCGTCACCGGACCTTAAGTGTGTAGACCCTACGGGTTCGGGAGACATGCAGACATGACCGAGACGCCTCTCCGGTCAATAACCAACAGCGGGATCTGGATACCCATGTTGGCTCCCACATGTTCCACGATGATCTCATCGGATGAACCACGGTGTCGAGGATTCAATCAATCCGTATGCAATTCCCTTTGTCAATCGGTATGTTACTTGCCCGAGATTCGATCGTCGGTATCCCAATACCTTGTTCAATCTCGTTACCGGCAAGTCTCTTTACTCGTACCGCAATGCATGATCCCGTGACTAACGCCTTAGTCACATAGAGCTCATTATGATGATGCATTACCGAGTGGGCCCAGAGATACCTCTCCGTCACACGGAGTGACAAATCCCAGTCTCGATC
>NC_057811.1:164822114-164826700 GCF_018294505.1 Triticum aestivum | reverse complement strand
AACCCAACAGACACTTTCGGAGATACCCGTAATGCACCTTTATAGTCACCCAGTTACGTTGTGACGTTTGGCACACCCAAAGCACTCCTACGGTATCCGGGAGTTGCACGATCTCATGGTCTAAGGAAAAGATACTTGACATTGGAAAAGCTCTAGCAAACGAAACTACACGATCTTTTATGCTATGCTTAGGATTGGGTCTTGTCCATCACATCATTCTCCTAATGATGTGATCCCGTTATCAATGACATCCAATGTCCATAGTCAGGAAACCATGACTATCTGTTGATCAACGAGCTAGTCAACTAGAGGCTTACTAGGGACACTTTGTGGTCTATGTATTCACACATGTATTACGATTTCCGGACAATACAATTATAGCATGAACAATAGACGATTATCATGAACAAAGAAATATAATAATAACCTTTTATTATTGCCTCTAGGGCATATTTCCAACAAAGGCGTCTTCCTCCTCCTCCTCCTGTCAGATCTTCCAGCAATGCAGTGGTCAAGCATAATCCAAAGTCTGCAAAGGTGAACATGATGAATGCAGCTCAAGCGGAGGAATCTACTCATGTGATAATGGGTAATCTTCCTGTTAATGATATTCCTGCAAAAGTTCTTTTTGATACTGGTGCATCGCTTTGTTTCATGTCAAGACCGTTTTTTGCCAAGCATGAATTCACTTGTTCTCATCTGAGTAAACCCATGGATGTCGTTTCTCCGGGTAAACGTTTGAGTTCTAGTATGATGGTTCCGGATGTTTTCATCAAGATGGGCGACTATGATTTTCAGTCTTCTCCAATTGTTCTTGGTGACTCGGATATTGATCTAATTCTCGGGATGGACTGGCTGTCTAAGCACAAGGCTCAACTTGATTGTGCTGCCAGGGAAATTCAATTGACACACTCGTCTGAGGATGTGATTGTTTATGCCGCTCGTGATGAAACCATTCGGTTTTTCTCTCTCAATGAGAAGGGCGAATTGAATGCCATCTCTCAAATTCCAGTCGTTTGTGAGTATCAAGATGTCTTTCCAGAAGAGCTTCCGGGTATGCCTCCTCACCGGCCAGTTGAGTTCGTTATCGAACTAGAGCCTGGCACTGAACCCGTTTGCAAGCGTCCATACAAGCTTGGACCCAACGAGCTGAAGGAATTGAAGAAACAGCTCGATGAACAAGAGCGTCTGGGTTTGATCAGACCGAGTTCTTCTCCATGGGGTTGTGGTGTTCTTTTTGTCAAGAAGAAGGATGGCACGGACCGACTTTGTGTCGACTACCGTCCATTGAACAAGAAGACAATCAAGAACAAGTATCCACTTCCCAACATCAATGAGCTATTTGAGCAACTCAAAGGTGCTAAAGTATTCTCGAAGCTTGACCTTCGTATGGGTTATCATTAGATTCGCATTCGTGAAGAAGATATTCCCAAGACAGCATTCAGAACAAGCTTTGGTTCTTATGAATATACTGTCGTGTCTTTCGGCCTTGTCAATGCTCCTCCAGTTTTCTCTCGGATGATGAATTTCATCTTCAACCCCTATACCAATGAATTCATCCTGGTGTATCTCGATGATATCTTGGTCTTCTCCATGAATAACCAGGACCATGCCAAACATTTGCGATTGGTGCTCGACAAGCTCAGAGAGTATCAATTCTATGCGAAGTTCTCCAAATGTGAGTTTTGGCTCGATGAAGTTCTTTTCCTTGGTCACATCATCTCTGCCAAGGGCATTGCTGTTAACCCCGAGAAGGTGTCCGCAATTATGAATTGGGAACCGCCTCAGAATGTCAAGCAGCTCCGCAGTTTTCTTGGTCTTGCAAGCTATTGCCGAAGATTCGTTGAGAATTTCTCGAAGATTGCAAAGCCTCTTTCCAACCTCCTTCAGAAGCATGTGAAATATGTCTGGTCTCCTGAGTGTGACGTTGCTTTCAACACTCTCAAAGAGAAACTAGTCACAGCTCCAGTCTTGACTCCTCCTGATGAATCCAAGCCGTTTGAAGTTTTCTGTGATGCTTCCCTCCAAGGTCTCGGTGCTGTGTTAATGCAAGAGAAGAAAGTTGTGGCCTATACCTCTCGTCAGTTCAAGCCCAATGAGAAGAACTACCCCACTCACGATCTTGAGTTGGCGGCAGTTGTCCATGCATTAATAACATGGAGACATCTTTTGTTGGGAAGACAAGTGGACATTTTCACCGATCACAAGAGTCTCAAGTACATCTTCACTCAGCCCAACCTCAACCTCAGGCAGACTCGATGGGTCGAAATGATTCAAGAGTACAATCCGAGTATTGAATATACTCCAGGCAAGGCCAATGTCATTGCAGATGCCTTAAGCAGGAAGGCTTATTGCAACAGCTTAATTCTCAAGCCTTTCCAACCGGATCTTCGTGAAGCTTTCCGCAAGCTGAATCTCCAAGTTGTTCCTCAAGGCTTTCTTGCCAACATCATAGTCTCTCCTACTTTGGAAGATCAAATTCGTGAGGCACAACTCCTTGATGCCATGGTGAAGAAGGTGAAACGTGGTATCGACAAGGGTCTTTCCAAATACAAGTGCTATCGCATTGATGATAGAGACACTTTATTCTTCGAGGACTGGATTGTGGTTCCTAAAGGTGATCTAAGGAAAGTCATTATGAACGAGGCGCACAATTCTCTCCTATCCATTCATCCTGGAAGTACGAAGATGTATCATGACCTCAAGCAGTCGTATTGGTGGACTCGAATGAAGCGTGAAATTGCTCAATTCGTGAATGAATGTGATGTCTGCCGAAGAGTGAAAGCAGAACACCAACGACCAGCTGGTCTCCTCCAACCTCTTGCTATCCCAGAATGGAAGTTTGATCATATCGAAATGGACTTCGTGACTGGATTTCCCAAGTCCAAGCGCGGAAATGATGCTATCTTCGTTGTCATTGACAAGCTTTCTAAAGTGGCTCATTTCCTTCCAATCAAAGAATCTATCACAGCAGCTCAGCTGGCAGAGCTATACACCTCCAGAATTGTCTCCTTGCACGGCATTCCACAATTGATTTCTTCAGATCGTGGAAGCATCTTCACCTCTAAGTTCTGGGACTCCTTCCAGAAGGCCATGGGCACAAACATTCGCTTCAGCACAGCTTTCCATCCTCAAACTAGTGGCCAAGTCGAGCGAGTTAAACAAATTCTTGAAGATATGCTCAGGGCTTGTGTCATTTCCTTTGGCATGAAATGGGAAGATTGTCTTCCATATGCTGAATTCTCCTACAACAACAGCTTCCAAGCGAGTTCGGGCAAGGCCCCATACGAGATTCTCTATGGCAGAAAGTGTCATACTCCTCTCAATTGGTCAGAGACTGGTGAACGCCAACTTCTTGGCAATGACTTAATCACTGAAGCTGAAGAAATGTGTAAAGTCATCCGTGATAATCTCAAAGCCACGCAATCGCGCCAGAAGAGTTACTATGATAGTAAGCACCGTGATGTGGCTTTCGAGATCGGAGACCATGTCTACCTCCGCGTCTCTCCAATGAAAGGCACTCGTCACTTCGGTATCAAAGGGAAGCTTGCCCCTAGATACATGGGTCCTTTCAAGATCATTGGCAAAAGAGGCGACCTCGCCTATCAACTTGAGCTTCCTTCCAACTTCGCGAACGTGCACGATGTGTTCCACGTGTCACAGCTCCGCAAGTGCTTCAAGGCGCCTGAGCGCACTATCAACTTCGAAGAGATTGACCTCCAAGAAGATTTGTCTTATCATGAGCACCCCGTTGCTATTCTTGAAGAAACTGAGCGCAAGACTCGCAATAAGTCAATCAAATTCCTGAAAGTGAAGTGGTCACACCATTCCGACCGGGAAGCCACCTGGGAACGCGAGGACCATCTCCGTTCTGAATATCCGGAGTTCTTTCAGTCCTAGATCTCGGGACGAGATCCTCTCGTAGTGGTGGAGTGTTGTAACACCCCAGATGTAACTTGCCATATTTGTAACTCCGACTCTTGCCATTATCGGCTATGTGTTTTGATATTCCCTCCGTGGTCGGGTTTTGTTTTTCGTTTTGTATTTTGTCATGTCATGCATTTCATATCATGTCATCATGTGCATTGCATTTGCATACGTGTTCGTCTCATGCATCCGAGCATTTTCCCTGTTGTCCGTTTTGCAATCCGGCGCTCCTATCTCCTCCGGTGCACCCTTCTTGTTTTCTTTCATGTGAGGGTGTCAAACTTTCTCGGAATGGACCGAGGCTTGTCAAGTGGCCTTAATATACCACCCGGAGACCACCGGTCAAGTTTCGTGCCATTTGGAGGTCGTTTGGTACTCCAACGGTTAACCGGGCATCCGCAAAATCCATTTGAGTGTCCAGCAAAAACGGCCCTCAAAACCAGTCCAAAACCCACCAAACTCTCTTCCATTCTCTAGGTCGTTCGATCACGATCGTGTGGGCGAAAATCGCACCTCATTTGGAGCCTCCTAGCTCCCTCTACCTATAAATATGTGAGCATCCCGAGAACAAAATCGCAGTCCAACCCTAACCCTCGTCCCTCTCCGCCGCCGGACACGTTCGGGCGGAGCCGGACGCGTCCACCCGCGTCGCCGCCGCC
>NC_057811.1:164803019-164821497 GCF_018294505.1 Triticum aestivum | reverse complement strand
AGTCTTGAGATTTTAACAGCATATGTCCATGTTCCTAGTTGCATAACTTCTTGCATGTAGCTCCGATTCGCGCGTGTAATATGTCAAATTGTTCGCCTCATGATGCTATTCATTTTGTTCAATTGCACCATGTTCATTAAAGGTTATCTTGATGCCCAAATCTCTGTTGGAAGAGGGCTAGTTGCTGTTATTCTCTGGTTCTTATCAGAACTTGGAGATTTGTCATTTTTGTATCATTTAATCTGTGCATCTTATGAGCATGAGCTATACATGTGTTTTGAAGTATGCCATGCCATATTTCCAGTGGTGTAGTCCATGTATTTTTTTGATCTCTGTGGTGACTAGCACAAGCATGCAAAGTAGGCTCCGTAATGTTTCTGATTTCAGGGACTTAGTGATTTCTCTAAGTCCTTGTCTGCTGTTATTTTGTTGCCATGTAAACTTGATGCTACAGAGAGATCCATGCATATTTTGGTGATTTCCAGTAAGGATGTTTTGTAGCTATTATTGTAATTGATCCATTCCTGCAATTGTTTGCAATTATGGAGTGCCATAGCATGACTCAATCTTGCTCTACTTTTGCTATAAAATATTTCTGGCAGATTCTTAACATGATACGCCATTTTGCCAAGCTTATTGTAGTTGATTCATCAATGCTATGCTTGTGTTCTTGCCATGGATAGCTTCATAAACATGCCATATTGCTATAGGTATGCTTGGTTTGTCATGCGTTGCTTTTTAGTGAGTGAATCAAGCTCACAAAGAGGCCTACATATTATTATTTCTGCCATGCTCTGTTTTCTGCTAAGTCTGAAACCTGATAACGAAACTTGCTATGTTTACATGCTTGCCATCATATCTTCTGGTCCTTTTTGGCTTATGGTCAGTCAAGGACTTTTGTCATGTGCATTTAGAAGAACACTGCCATGGCTTGTTTTGCTATGTTAAGTTCCTGTAGCATGTTGATTTCGTGCTCTGAACATTTCTACCTGATGCTGTTTTCTGCCATGTCCAGTTTTTCACCAAGTCTGTGATCCTGTTATCTTTTGCACTTTTGCCATGCTTGTTTGAGCTTGATATGTTGTGATCTAGCCGTAGCTCAGTGTTCATCTTTTGTCAAGCATCTCCTGTAGATTACTGTCATATACTTTGTTGCTATGTTGGGGTGCTGTAGCATTTTACTTGTTGCATTTTAAGTGCTATCATGCTGTAAATCGCAGATTTGTGTCATTCTTGTTTTGCTTGCCATTTGCAAACCGTGCATCCGTTTCCGGTGATCTTTATATCGATTTCGACCGAAATCACCTCATCTTTCCAGTGGCATGCTTGGTTTGCCAAGTTACTGCCATGTTCATCATTTTCCTTCCGGAGCACGCATATGCATCGCATATCATATCTTGCATATCATACATGTTTTGCATCATGTTGCTTGCGCATTTCTCGTGGTTGATTGTGGTTCCGTTTTGTTTGTGTTCTTGTCTTGGGTAGAGCCGGGAGACGAGTTCGTGAACGAGGAACCTGTTGAGTACGCTTACGAGGATCAAGCTTTCGACAACTCTGAGAACCTTGCAGGCAAGATGACCACCCCTCGAAATCACTTCTATCTTTGCTATGCTAGTTGTTCGCTCTATTGCCATGCTACGCTACCTATCACTTGCTATATCATGTCTCCCATTTTGCCATGTCAGCCTCTAACCATCCTTTCCTAGCAAACCGTTGTTTGGCTATGTTACCGCTTTTGCTCAGCCCCTCTTATAGCGTTGCTAGTTGCAGGTGAAGTTGAAGTTTGTTCCATGTCAGAACATGGATATGTTGGGATATCACAATATCTCTTATTTAATTAATGCATCTATATATACTTTGGTAAAGGGTGGAAGGCTCGGCCTTATGCCTGGTGTTTTGTTCCACTCTTGCCGCCCTAGTTACTGTTATACCGGGATTATGTTCCTTGAGTTTACGTTCCTTACGCGGTCGGGTGATTTATGGGACCCCCTTGACAGTTCGCCTTGAATAAAACTCCTCCAGCAAGGCCCAACTTTGGTTTTACCATTTGCCGCCTAAGCCTTTTCCCCCGGGTTTTCGCGAGCCCGAGGGTCATCTTATTTTAACACCCCCCCCCCGGGCCAGTGCTCCTTCGAGTGTTGGTCCGAACCGAGCAGCCTGCGGGGCCACCTCGGGAAAACTTGAGGTCTGGTTTTACTCGTAGCTTGACTTATCCGGTGTGCCCTGAGAACGAGATATGTGCAGCTCCTATCGGGATTTGTCGGCACATTCGGGCGGCTTTGCTGGTCTTGTTTTACCATTGTCGAAATGTCTTGTAAACCGGGATTCCGAGACTGATCGGGTTTTTCCGGGAGAAGGTTTATCCTTCGTTGACCGTGAGAGCTTATGATGGGCTAAGTTGGGACACCCCTGCAGGGTATTATCTTTCGAAAGCCGTGCCCGCGGTTATGAGGCAGATGGGAATTTGTTAATGACCGGTTGTAGAGTACTTGTCACTTGACCCCCAATTAAAATACATCAACTGCGTGTGTAGCCGTGATGGTCTCTTCTCGGCGGAGTCCGGGAAGTGAACACGGTCTGAGTTATGTATGACGTAAGTAGGAGTTCAGGATCACTTCTTGGTCATTGCTAGATGACGTCTGTTCCGTTGCTTCTCTTCTCGCTCTCATTTGCGCAAGTTAGCCACCATATATGCTTTTGCCGCTGCAGCTCCACCTTATTACACCATCCTTTCCTACAAGCTTAAATAGTTTTGATCTCGCGGGTGTGAGATTGCTGAGTCCTCGTGACTCACAGATTCTACCAAAACAGTTGCAGGTGCCGACGATGCCAGTGCAGATGACGGCGTCGATCTCAAGTGGGAGTTCGATGAGGAACGTGGTCGTTACTATGTGTCTTTTCCTGATGATCAGTAGTGGAGCCCAGTTGGGACGATCGGGGATCTAGCATTTGGGGTTGTCTTATTTTCATCTGGATTTTGACCGTAGTCGGTCCATATGTTTGTATTTTGGATGATGTATGAATAATATTTATGTATTGTGTGAAGTGGCGATTGTAAGCCAACTCTTTATCCCATTCTTGTTCATTACATGGGATTGTGTGAAGATGACCCTTCTTGCGACAAAACCACTATGCGGTTATGCCTCTAAGTCGTGCCTCGACACGTGGGAGATATAGCCGCATCATGGGCGTTACAGCCGGGCATGCACGGACGTAGCCAGGGCGCCGGCGGGCATGCACAACAGCAACAAGGGGTGATAGTGGATCCAGTCGGTCCCTTACGGAATAGCGCATAAACTAGGGTTTAAGCTTCTGTCACTCTTGCAACCCATCATCTAATAACTACTCCACAATGCATTCCCTTAGGCCCAAATATGATGAAGTGTCATGTAGTCGACGTTCACATGACACCACTAAGGGAATCACAACATGCATATCATCAAAATATCGAACAAATATCAAGTTCACATGATTACCTGCAACAAGATTTCTCCCGTGACCTCAAGAACAAAAGTAATTACTCACAAATGATAATCATGCTCAAGATTAGAGGGGTATTAAATAGCATAATGGATCTGAACATATAATCTTGCACCAAATAAACAATATAAAAATCAACTACAGGATGTGATCAACACTAGCTACTAGTCACCCACAGGTACCAATCTGAGGTTCCGGTACAAAGATTGAACACAAGAGATGAACTAGGGTTTGAGAGGAGATGGTGTTGTTGAAGATGTTGATGGAGATTGGCCTCCCAAAGATGGGATAGTTTTTGGTGATGACGATGGCGATGATTTCCACCTCCGGGAGGGAAGTTCCCCCGGCGAAATTGCTCCACCGGAGGGCAAAAGTGCTCCTGTTCAAGTTCCGCCTCGAGACGGCGGCACTCCGTCCCGAAAGTCCTCTCCTGATTTTTTCTAGGTGAAAGTGACCTATATACCAGAAGATGGGCACCGAAGGTGGGCCGTGCTGGGCACAACCCACCAGGGCGCGCCTAGGGGGGCCTGGCACGCCCTGGTGTCTTGTGCTCACCGGGTAGGGCCCCTCCGGTAGTTATTTGCTCCAATATTTTTTATATATTTCAAAACAATTCTTCGTAAATTTTCAGCTCATTTGTAGATGTGCAGAATAGGTAACTCTAACATAGCTTTTTCAGGTTCAGAATTCCAGCTGCCGGCATTGTCCCTCTTTTTGTAAACCTTGCATATTATGAGAGAAAGGCATTAAAATTACTCAATAAAGCATTATTATGCATAAAACATTATAAATAACAGTAAGAAAACATGATGCAAAATAAACGTATTGAGAGGATCATCGCCGGAGAGAGAGGGAAAATGCAGGGGGCTCACCTAGGAGGCACAGGGAGGCCCGGGGAGAGGATTAGTAACAGAAGACACGGCGGATCATGGCGCGATCAACGGCGGCCGAAGGCTGAAGAAGACCTCGATCCCGTCGTTGCGGTGGCTCCGGGCTTTACCTCATGGGCGAGGAAGACGAAGTAGACGACGACGGAGCTGGTGGGCACGATGGTGTGACTAGAGGAGGTCAGTGGCTATGTGGACAGCGAGGGCATGGCAACGGCAAAGGTGGAGCTGCGCCACGAGGAAGAGAGCGAGCGAGGGGAAGGGGGAAAAGATCTTGCGCATGTCCCCGAGGTCCGCGGTGGCATTCTTATCCATCCCGCGGCGCCTGTAGCGACGCGGACGGCGAGTTGGGCAGTGCGTGCCCGCGTTTGGCATCCATGCGTGGGAGGTGGACGAAAGGCTGCGACAGGCTGGGCTGGGCTGCACTGCGCACATCAAGGCCGAGCCACACAGTAAGTTTTGTCCACTTTTCTTTCTATTTTCCATTTCTTTTATTCCATTCTGTTTTGTATTTTATTTTCACACTAAATGAATTTAGTTAAAGGTGAAAAGTGGTTCATAAATATTAGGCAACATATTGGAGAGGCGCACAAAGTTTGAGGTCATTTGGATTTGTATAAATATTCGTTTATTTTAGAATGGCCAAATTAAACGTTGTGGGACCACTAAAATAATTGCCATGGACAATTTGGGAATCCAAATGGAGTTGATACTATTTTTTACTAATACTTAGGGATTTTATGACATATTGTAAACATTTTTGTTTTCCATTGTTTAGATAAATATATGTTTTTTGACTTTTTTAAATTAGAATTTGAACTGGGCTTGGATCAAAGTGAAGTTTTGCAAAATTAATTGTGATGACATGGCACCACTTGCATGAGTTTACTGTAGCATGACATCAGGGGTGTTAAAGGCAGGCGCAAGCAGACTACAATGCCGTCATGGCGGAGGAGCAGTCTGCGTTGGCGCCTATGTCGGCGTTCCAGCAGGCGCAGGAGGAACAACGGTATAACTTGTTCCTCCTATAGCAGCACCGGCTGGCGGAGGGCCAGATCGACAACGAGCGCGCAAACGAGGAGGCCGTGGCGACCATGGCCATGCCGAACCCCAAGTTTGTCGCGGAGCAGCGTGCGATCTATGAGGCCATCCGTGCTCAAGCTGCCACTTGCCAGGAAGCGGTCGCGGCTGCAGACGATCACGGACGAGAACAACGCTAGATGTGCGTCCTAAACGCCACCGACGAACTATCGGGCGGCCCAGTTGAATGACGACAGCGCCAACACCACCATTTCGATCGTGGACCTCACATCCACCGGCAACGGACAGGTTGCGGACTCCCTCCGATGATGAGTAGGGAACGGGAGGCGGCGGAGCCTTCTGTCCCATGTGGCTCGGTCCGTCCCTCGTGTTCTACTCTTCCTTGCCGGAGACCGCACCTTCACTTCACGGGTCTTACTGCCGCCGTTCATGGATACGACAGATGGAGAAGGTGGTCGCCGACGCGGAATAGAAAGGAGGTGGACGACGGCCGGCCGCCGCTGTAGGATAGATTTAGGGTTGGGTTTTTTCTTCCTAAATGTTCAAAATGTAATGAAAATTCAGCGTGTTTGTATGAATCTCGGTCGGTTTATATGAAAATCCATCGTATTTACACGAGCTTCATCCGGTTTGTCAAAAAATTGTTTGAAATGTATGTTGGCATCGCCGGATGGCCAGCTCTCGAATCCGTGAACGTGGACGGACGCGGAAAGAAATTCATGGGTGCCGCGGTTGGAGATGCCTTAAGATGGCAGTCATGTATGGTTGGTTTCCCCACCGGGATATTTATAGAGATACTAAGCTCCCATGATTTTAAGCGCTCTGGTGCTTCGGGGGTTGTGGGGTCACTGTGGGACCCGCATGTAAGGTTGTTTGTTGCTTAGTTTTGTTTCCCCTTCTCTCTTTAATTTTTTACAGATTTTAATTCATGAGCGCTTATTAAAATTTGTGAACGTTATTAAGAACAAATAATAATAATTTACATTTTTAGCTTCATTAATATTTATTACATTCATGAATATTTTGAAGTTCACGGACATTTTTTAAGTTTGTGAACATTCTTAAAAATTCAAACTTATTTAATTTACAAACCTTTTTTGAATCCATGAATATATATTAAATTCATGAACATTTTTTATAATTCATGATTTTATAAACTCACAATATTTTTTTAATCCTTGAACATATTTTAATTAAACTAACCTATTTAAAAAAGTCCCATTTTCTGACTAAGCCGTGGGGCGAACAGAAAAAAAAGCTAACTGACCAAGAGGAGTAGAGAGCAAGCTAAGCGAGCAAGAGCTCTTTGGCCGATCCACGTGAGTGTTATAGCAGCAATTCCATGATTATGATTTTAACGTGGAATAGAACTTCTCAAGAGGCTCAAACGACCACCACCAACTGGCACCGAGACCAACACATGTAAAAACACCACAAGGATACACCAAAAAACTTCATTCTCCTCTAGGCAATATTGTTTCCGACAAAAGCCCGGCACGATATACAAACGAAAAAACACCTTCCTAACATAATTAAAACACAAGTAAACATTGATAAAATCCAAACAAAACAACCGACCGGCAATGATCTACTAAAAATACAAGAACTAATACCACGAGTGAAGAACGCCGCAGCGAAGCGCACGTTAGCCTCTAGTTCTTTTGACTATTGAACGATAAATAAACTGCGCTCTTTCTCCCGAAAAAAAACTTTCCTTTCCACTACTGCTCCTGCTCCTCCAGCCAACAAACACTTTCCGCTGCCCGTCAAATAAGAAAAAACAAACACTTTCCGCTGAAGCAGACCGGATCTCGTCGCACCACCGTGCAGCTTTCACCTGGTCCAGCACAGTCGCCAACCTTGTTCTCTGCCGGCAACTCGTTCCCACCGACCACATCTCGCCCCATCTCGGCTTGGCTGGCCACCGCCCGCGTGCGCCTGCTGGACCTGGCCGTGCAGCAGATCGGTCGGAATCGGATCCTCCCTCAGCGCCGGTGGCGCCTCCCTTGTTATTCTGACTTCTGAGATGAAAAGCCTAGCGGACGCCTGTGGGATGGCCACGCAAGAGGACGGCCACACTGGTGCTCTGGCTTGTGGAAGAGAGGTACAGCAGCGAAGGGAAGGACGCCAAGGATCGCAGCGACAGCGCCATCTATCTCCGTACGCGCTTAGTGAGGAAGAAGAATGGGAAGGATATGCTTGGAGGAGGAGAGTGGACTGCAGCTCATAGACTCACCATCGCCTCCACAGTACGCAGGTACGTAATTTACTTTTCTTCTTGTGTCGTTTCCATCTGATGCTTGTTAAATTGAGAGAAGGGGAGCCGATAGCAACTCCATTACCCTGCCTTCATTCAGTTGAACTACGATTCTTTTCATGCTATTGTCAACCCTGTGCATATAATGTGAAGTAGTACTAAATTCAGACTGATTGTCAACCTGCTGTCTGCTCGCTCTATGCTTCTAAGCATGACATTCAGATAGATGTTTGTGTGCACATTTTTTTTTGCATAATTAAAATCGGTTATTGGGATCCCTGTCATCCTAACTTAAATTGAGAGAAGGATAGCTGAGAGGTTCAGATGAGCACGATGCTTGTGGAAAATTGTTCATAGCTAATTCTGTGAACAAGTACCATCACAAAAGAGAAAAAAAATGAACTAGTATACTCCCTATGTTTTTGTATACAAGGCCACTTCGTTTTTCATGTCAGACTTTGACTTATTATTTTGGTCAGCATCAGCGACTAGGGAGATGGAGTGGCATTCAGTTAATGGTACGGACATTCTAATCAAATTGTTTGCAACTTGGAAGTGAAAACACGCATGGTATAAAACTCGCGACAACAAAATAGATCACATTGGCTTCGGTTGATTGAGGAAGGCTTGATTTTGTCCTGTCATCAAACTAGAGGAAGAGGTTCCAATGGTCCTTTGCAGCGAGGGATTCTGCGCAGAGTGTTGCTATTGTGAATAGGTATAAATGTCATTTGTCGGATGACCCTGCGCAGAAAGTAGCAAAGTTCAGTTTCATTGGAATTCAGAAACTGGAAAACACGAAAGTGTGGAATGGTATACCATTGGAGTATTTTATGGGTCTTGGGTCTCTGGTGACAGCAGGATGGTGTGACCAATTGATTGATGCATTGTAGCATTTAGGATGGTTGTTAGCTTTGGTCGAAGAAGCAAGCCTTGATTTTATCCTGTCATCGAACTAGAGTTGAAGGCTCCAATGGTCTCCTGCAGGGAGGCATTCAGAGCACAGTTCTGTTGTTGTACATAGGTGTACACGTCGTTTGTCGGATGACCCTGTGCAGAAAGTAGCAAATTTCGGTTTCATTGAAGTTTAAAAAATTCGAGAACTCAAAGCGTAGAATGTTATACCAATGGAGTATTGTGTGGTTCTTGGGTCTGTGGTGGTATTGAGGTTGTGTGACTAATTGATGGCTGCATTGTAGCATTTAGGATAGATGTCGGTTTCGGTTGAAGAAGGAAGCCTCGATTTTCTCGTGTCATCGAATAGAGTTAGAGGCTTCCAATGATCTCTTGCGGGGAGGGATTCAGAACACAGTTCCGCTATTGTAATTATGTGTTACATGTGGTTTGTTGGATCACCCTGTGAAGAAAGTAGCCAAGCTCAGTTTCAGTGAAATGACCTCCGCGGAGTGCCATCCCTTGATTCAGTGATTCATTGGAAACAAGACCAAAAGGTTGTGGCAGATTGAGTACATGGCCCTGTAATTTTTTTTAATTTAGAAATTGGCCCTGTGAAATTGTGGTTTTCTTTTTTAATAAGAAAATCATAAGAAGAAAAAAAAAACACAAAAAGGCCGTAAGGCCCACAAACAGTCCATGTACTGGCCATCTTCTCTACAGAAAACATGCTGTGCTATATAATCCCGGTCCCGTCCCGTTGCCCGTTCCCTCCCCCACCGTTCCCCTTCTCCTCCTCCTCCCGCTCAGTCACGGGGAAGCTTCAGAATTCAGAGGACGCACACAAATCTCAGAATTCAGAAGAAAGATCGGGATGATGAAGTTGACAGACTCGAAGACGCTGATCGAGGTGGAGCAACGCGCCTCCCAAGATTGGGCGGAGGCCTCCCTCGCCTGGGCTGAAGCTTCAACTTCTTGGGTGGCAGCGGTGAAGAAAACCCCTGCCGTATCTTTGGTCTCCGCGCGTTGGGCTTCGGCCGGGGGATCATGGCTCTCGGCTGCGTACGCCTGGGCGCCAAGATCCTCCGATTCCTGGCGTCCCGGCAACAGTTCATGGACGCAAGGATCATGCAATTGGGCAGCCGTCGGCCGCCGATGGGCGCTGGCGAGCATGAATTGGGCTGTCGCCGCGGAGAGTTTCCGCAATGCGCCATCGATTCTTTGCCTTGCGTCCAGTCCGCAATCGATTGGGCGTCCGCTGCGGTCACCTGGGCGGAACCTGCTAGTATCTGGGAGACGTCGCTGTACCAGTGGGCCATGGTGGCCGGACTCTTTGCGGTGGCTGGCGAGAGCGCGGCCGACGCGGCAGCTTCGTCCTACGCCGGTGAGGAGCTCTAGCTTTTCTTCCGTTCTTTTGCTTCTTCTGCTTACTCTTTCTTGATTCTTGATGTTTTTCGTTGAAAGGTTGATTCTGGATGTTGTACTGGTGGTTCTTGATGTTCTAATTTCCTTGTCTTGTTTAGGTCGTCGATTGCCCCCGCTCCACAACCACCCGTGGTCGATTGCGGCGATGCGTCGAGCTGTGCGCCAGTCGGCTTCCCCCGTCAAGCCGTCGGTTGCCGTTGCCGACAGGGACCAGGCTATCCAAGAGCAGACCAAGGAGAGCGTCCGGCCGTCGGTGACCAAGGAGAAGGAATCCACCCCGGCGGACCAGGGGAGAGAGGATGAGACGGACGCCGCCGTCAAGACGTCGGTTGTCCAAAAGCACAAGGAGAGCGTCGATTCTGTCGCGGCCTCGCAGGAGACGGCCCCCAGCTTGGCCAGCGTCGAGCCGTCGGTGACCAAGGAGAAGGAATCCACCCCGCAGAACCAGGCGAGAGGGCATGAGACGGCCCCCGCCGTCAAGCCGTCGCTGACCGAGGAGAAGAAAAGTGCCCTGCAGTATCAGGCGAAGGCAAGGGATAGGGCGGCCGCCTCCGTCAAGCCGTCCCTGACCGTGGAGACGGCCCGCAAGGCGGCCATCGGAGAGCAGAAGCCCGGCAAGCTTCCGAACCTGGAGGACGCACTTGAGTTCCCGTTCATTCCGGCGCCAGATCGCACCCGGTTGAGGGCATCTCCAACGCTGGGTGCCTATCTAGGCGCTTGTGGCAAGAAAAATAAGTATCTAGAAACAAAAGGGGATCTAGCGCCCACTCTTTCAATGGGAGGCGCTAATAACGGGCTCTAATTACTGATTAGAAGGAAGGGCCCAGACTCTCATACGTGAAAGGAAACGGCCTAGCGCTCGATGCTTAGCGCCTCCCATTGAAGATGCCCTGAGGCCACTAAAGCCTGGGCAGCAGCAGCGCCAGCGCCAGGCCTGATTTGGTGGGTCGCTTCAGACATTTTGACTCATCTCGGATTATGTAGAATTAGCTGCATTCCTCCAAAAAAAAATGTAGAATTAGCTGCATTGCAGATTCTGTGGACTTGTAGTTGCACATTGCAGATTTTGTTGCCTACTCCACTGCAAATTTTCTGTGATGTTCCTTGTTAATATGTGTTTAGCAGTTCATCTTGATTGATTGTGCATAACTGTGACATCTATCTATGGGATGTGTGTTTTTTCTGAAATGAATCCATCTTAATTAAGGTGCCAGGGCACAACTTGGTTGAAATTCGCCACAAAAAAAAGGGGCATAACTAATTTGAACTCGTATATATCCAACCTTGGCATGCAAGTTCATAAAATTCAGTCAGGCTATTTGTGTGTCTGACATTTTATCATCGGCAGTACTTCATTCTGGGAAGTTGAGTCACATGTTTATGGGCTGTTGCAGTGAAATTTAATAAATGATTTCTCAAATCATTTTAGTTGATTTTTATGCCCTTTGTATCCTGGGCATGCTCGGATGTTTGACATGCCAAAACTGAACTATTCTTTCTGTATGCCTTGTCTTAATGCCATGCAGTTGTTGTTGTTGCTGTTTTTTTTGCGGGGACATGCCAAAACTGAACTATTCTTTTTGTATGCCCTATCTTAATGCCATGCTGTTGTTGGCACTTTTATAGTTTCATATACCCATTCGTTGAGCAGTAACGCTGAGTTATGAATTTCTGATTAGAACAGTACAACATCTCTGTTGATCGACTTCCTTGTTTTGAGATCCGCCTTCTTTATTTTGAGGTCCATGTGTCTGAATGATACACTGACAGTGGCTTTCCAGCTCTCTGCCCTATTTTTGCTACAAGTCAGCATTTTTTTAGATGCATTATATGGGACCGATAACTTGCTTGCTTTGGGACCTGCTGTTTTTATTTAAGGCTGATTTCGCAGTTTTTCTTTTTGAGACAAGGCAGCTATGTGTTCATATGAAATGCGGTTGGAGCTAGCTATGGCTGATTGTAATTGTGTTTTGACTAAGCACATGTTCTGAAGTCCTCCAGCTCCGCGCTTCTCCAACTCCAGGCGTGGAGCCGGACAGAACGTGTGAGCTCCATGGAGTTAGCTTCGCGAAGCGTTGCGAGCCTACAGTGCAAAATGCTGAAGCTGCTAAAGACCAACTTCACGAAATGGAGAAGCGAGGAGTTTGTAATAATTACAGGGGGATGCCACCGCGAAGTTGAAAAAACGATTCGTGAAACAATTCCCCCGACGCATGTGGGATGCTAGCCTCGCCTCTATTTTGTGCAAACACACGTGGCCAGCCTCTTCCACAGAACGATACAACGTGGATCCATTTGGGTTGCCTCTAGCCAGCCCAAACTGGCGCCCAACAGACCAGTAGGCTTCCATCTAGGTCAAATCGTTGGGAGAAGCTACGAACGTGTCATGACCCACCTTTTCAGGCACACGGTCTCCGTGTGTTTCTATGCCAACCCCTTAATTAAATTGTGGACATACACGGTAATGACGTTGTATCATACACAAATGTGTCCTTTATTACATCACACGATCCAGAAAACAAATGGTCTTACCGACTCTAGGCACAGGCTAGCCAAATACATAGTTTTGCAGTAAGCAAATAGAGTTCATAACAAATGGAAATGAAAGCAAATCTAAGGTAGACATCTTGATAAGCTTCATCAGCACCACGGGGAAGCATGTCGAGTGGAGGCACGAAACCCTACGTAATTCACTCCTTATAGTATTCACCTGCAACATGGTATGTTGCAGCCACTAGGGTCAATACATTGAATGTATTGGCAAGTCCACAGTTCATTGAAAAGTTGTTCACCTACATGCACTTTGGCTTGTGGGGTTTAAGACTCTTTGCAGAAAATATAGTTTTGCCCTATTTATCTAGTAGTGGTCTACTCTAATAGTTGGACATACCTCATCACACAGTAGCCCTGGGTAGATCGTATCACGCGATCTCCCATAAATGCAATTTGAGTATGTGGGCTTCCGCATCACACAATTGCCCCAAGCCTTTCTCCAGAGACCCTAGGTCCTCCAATCCTCTGAGATCAGCTCCACACTCCTCTTTGGTTAAAAGAAGAGGTGATGAGATCAAGCTGACAATTCTCCGATGAGTTGCTTAAAATTGTCTGTAACCGGGGACACGGCTAATCATGATCAGTTTATACACCCTGCAGAGGTTTGTGTACTTTACCCGCGATTCCCGATCACACCTTCCTGCTACTAAATTTCACATGTGAAGTAGATAGGTAGATCCAGACGAGACTTTTGGGAAGTAATCGCCCTCTCAAATGGCAGACCCAGTCTGACCTCCACACATACATCTGCTGGTCATGCCCAGGAGGGTTCCCACAACTTACTTGGTCCAAACATAGCCCATATTGTCTCATGTTTACACATGAAAACTACTCAACTTTGAAGTTTGAACCCGTACAATCCCTTTGATACCTGGGTGGCATTTCCCACCAATGACCCAATCAAAACCAGTCCACCCAGATCGATTTTTTAATTAAGTTATAGTTAAGTAGTCAACCATGAGGTTGTGCGGTGGAATAATAATTGATGTTTCTCGATCCATGTTATAGCAGCTAAGCATCTACTCGATGGTTACAAGGTCAGTAAGTTTGGACCTAAGTTGTCAACTACTGGTTTGTACAGAACTGAGCATCCTAAACTCACACACCTAACATGGCAAAGCTACAATGTAAATAAAATACTGGGTAACATGGTCAAAGTGGAACTTACCTTGGTTGTTGTTGACACCGATCCACTCCTCACAGTCAAATGGATTGCACTCCTCGCAATCTAACATTGACAAAATATAGCACATATCAATCATAAGAACACAATTCATGCAAGAAATATGCATGGATGCAAAGGTACAACTCACACATCAGAGGGTGTTGGATTGCTTGGTTTGATTTTTACTCAACTTGGTCTTCCCAATTTATGTTCATCGTTTGGTTGTTATTTGTCTTCATCACAACATTCAATTATGTAACACCCTGGTTTTCAGCCCTTTCTTTTTCTTTTGATTTTTTTGGTTTTTGCTCTAATTTTCTTTTTGAAGTTGTTCTTTGGACTTGAAACCTGGGGGGTCATCATCATTTCTTCTCTGAAGTGGCTCATCATTCTTAAATCTTTCCCAAGATCATGTCACTTCATTTCTTGACCAACCTCAAAATTCTTTTTCTCAGGAATATTCCTTTTTCTATTAAAGGAATAACCCTGCCTGACCTAGGTTGTGAAGCAACCTATATTTCTGTCATCCACACAATTCCCAAATAATTCTCATAACTTTTTTGGATCATATATACCCCAAATATGTCCAAAATTTCATGTCCTAGCCCAAAAATAATTCCTCAATAATTCATTCTTCATTCCTGTCCAGAGTGGTCTTCTATGAAGGAAGTGCCACCTATCTTTTCTTGATTGCTCCCAAAAATTTTGGGCATGTTATTTCGTCCAAATAATTGCCTCATGCCAAAATTCAACTTCATTTGCGTAGCCAATCTTCCTTGGCAATTTTTCAAAGATTCTGTCAAAGAGAAGCCATTGTGAAGGAAGTACTAGCTAGGTTTATCAAAATGAGTTGACATTTTGCACACTCCTTCATGTGATCATATCATCACACTCCTCCAATTTTCAGCTCCATCACTTAATATATGTGAGCACACCTTCAAATATTTGTTTCCGACAATATTTTTAGGTTGTGAAGCAAGTATAAATTATATTGCTTCATTAATTCTGAAAAATTACCAGATCATGCTCATACTCAAATAAATCCTCTCCACCAAATTTGCTATCATTTATGCAAGCCATTTACTCTCCAAAATTATTTCAAGTTTCTGGACACAGAGGATAGCTGTGAAGGAAGTACCATTTTGGCATGTCCATTTGGTATGAAATTTTTACAGTATCTTCATATGACCATATCATGAGGCTTTGCCAAGTACAACACTCCATGTGAGTGCAACATCCTAATCTTGATTCTGGACCAAGTATGCTGTTGCAAAGCAACCATGTTTAATATTGGTCCATTTCTCCTCAAAATCCACAGGATGATAGTCCTTCTTATGCTAAACCCACCAGACATCAAATTTGTCTCCAATCACTTTTCTGTTGAGCACAGTGTCATGGTCAAATTTGATACAACAAACTTGCATAGGTGCCTCACATCTCTCCTTGGCTCCTTCTCTAGATATTTCACTTCTGGGCTACCTTGGGGTGCAAGGACTTGACGCCAGACATGGTTTGCCAGCCCTCCTGTCCTCCCCGTGACATGTCGAGTGGTGACCGCGTTGGACTTTGCTTGTGCGCGCGTGATACGTCCATTTTGCATCATGCTTTTATATCGATATTTATTGCATTATGGGCTGTTATTACACGTTATGTCACAATACTTATGCCTATTCTCTCTTATTTTACAAGGTTTACATGAAGAGGGAGAGTGCCGTAGCTGGAATTCTGGGCTGGAAAAGGAGCAAATATTAGAGACCTATTCTGCACAGCTACAAAAGTCCTGAACTTCACGGAAGTTATTTTTGGAATTAATAAAAAATACTGGCGAAAGAATCCACCAGAGGGGGCCCACACCCTGGCCACGAGGGTGGGGGCGCGCCCTACCCCCCTGGGCGCGCCCCCTGCCTCGTGGGCCCCCTGGCAGGCCTCCGGTGCCCATCTTCTGCTATATGAAGTCTTTCATCCGAGAAAAAATCATAAGCAAGCTTTCGGGAAGAAACTCCGCCGCCACGAGGCGGAACCAATCTAGGGCTCCGGCAGAGCTGTTCTGCCGGGGAAACTTCCTCCGGGAGGGGGAAATCATCGCCATCGTCAGCACCAACGATCCTCTCATCGGGAGGGGGTCAATCTCCATCAACATCTTCACCAGCACCATCTCCTCTCAAACCCTAGTTCATCTCTTGTATCCAATCTTTGTCCCAAAGCCTCAGATTGGTACCTGTGGGTTGCTAGTAGTGTTGATTACTCCTTGTAGTTGATGCTAGTTGGTTTATTTGGTGGAAGATCATATGTTAAGATCCTATATGCATATTAATATCCCTCTGATTATGAACATGAATATGATTTGTGAGTAGTTACGTTTGTTCCTGAGGGCATGGGAGAAGTCTTGCTATAAGTAGTCATGTGAATTTGGTATTCGTTCGATATTTTGATGAGATGTATGTTGTCTTTCCTCTAGTGGTGTTATGTGAACGTTGACTACATGACACTTCACCATTGTTTGGGCCTAGAGGAAAGCATTGGGAAGTTATAAGTAGATGATGGGTTGCTAGAGTGACAGAAGCTTAAACCCTAGTTTATGAGTTGCTTCGTAAGGGGCTGATTTGGATCCATATGTTTCATGCTATGGTTAGGTTTACCTTAATACTTCTTTTGTAGTTGCGGATGCTTGCAATAGGGGTTAATCGTAAGTGGGATGCTTGTCCAAGAAAGGACAGCACCCAAGCACCGTTCCACCCACATACCAAATTATCAAAGTAACGAACGCGAATCATATGAGCATGATGAAAACTAGCTTGACGATAATTCCCATGTGTCCTCGGGAGCGCTTTTCTCTATATAAGAGTTTGTCCAGGCTTGTCCTTTGCTACAAAAAGGATTGGGCCATCTTGCTGCACCTTGTTTACTTTAATTACTTGTTACCCATTACAAATTACCTTATCACAAAACTATCTGTTACCGATAATTTCAGTGCTTGCAGAGAATACCTTGCTGAAAACCGCTTATCATTTCCTTCTGCTCCTCGTTGGGTTCGACACTCTTACTTATCGAAAGGACTATGATAGATCACCTATACTTGTGGGTCATCAAGACTCTTTTCTGGCGCCGTTGCCAGGGAGTGAAGCGCCTTTGGTAGGTGGAATTTGGTAGGAAAAAATTATATAGTGTGCTGAGATTTACTGTCACTTGTTACTATGGAAAGTAATCCTCTGAGAGGCTTTTTTGGGGTATCTTCACCCCGACCAGTAGAGCAAAGAGTTGCTCCTCAACCTACTTAACCTACTGAAAATGTTTACTTTGAAATTCCTTCGGGTATGATAGAGAAACTGCTAGCTAATCCTTTTACAGGAGATGGAACATTACATCCCGATTTGCACCTAATCTATGTGGATGAAGTTTGTGGATTATTTAAGCTTGCAGGTATGCCCGAGGATGTTATCAAGAAGAAGGTCTTCCCTTTATCTTTGGAGGGAGAGCCATTGACATGGTTTAGGCTATGTGATGATATGGGATCATGGAACTACAACCGATTGAAATTGGAATTTCATTAGAAGTTTTATCCTATGCATCTTGTTCATCGTGATCGTAATTATATATATAATTTTTGGCCTCGCGAAGGAGAAAGCATCGCTCAATCTTGGGGGAGGCTTAAGTCAATATTATATTCATGCCCCAATCATGAGCTCTCAAGAGAAATGATTATTCAAAAAATTTATGCTCGGCTTTCTCTCAATAATCGCTCCATGCTCGATACTTCTTGTACTGGTTCTTTTATGATGAAGACTATTGAATTCAAATGGGATTTATTGGAAAGAATTAAACGCAACTCTGAAGATTGGGATCTCGACGAAGGTAAGGAGTGAGGTATAACACCTAAGTTTGATTGTGTTAAATCTTTTATGGATACCGATGTTTTCCGTGAATTTAGCACTAAATATGGACTCGACTCTGAGATAGTAGCTTCTTTCTGTGAATCCTTTGCTACTCATGTTGATCTCCCTAAGGAGAAGTGGTTTAAATATAATCCTCCCATTGAAGTAAAAGTGCAATACCTCATTGTAACGCCCCGGATCCGATGCGCCAGGTGTCAACCAGTTATTCGCTGTCGTTGCCATGTCGTGTGCTTGCGTGTTGCACTTTGCCATGTCATCATCTGCATTGCATCATCATGTTTTTCAAAACTTGCATCCGTTCGGGTCCTCCCGGTTCTCTCCGTTGTCCGTTCCGCCCTTTTTCACTCTCGCACGCGTCCGTCGCCCCTCTCAGTCTTTGTTTTGTGAGTGGCCGGAAAATGTTCTCGGAATGGGATGAAAGTTGGCGTGCGGTCTTATTATGGTGTGGGTAGACCGCCTGTATAATTTCATCGCATTCAGAGTCCGTTTGATAGCCCAACCCTCATCCGTAGCGGCACCGTTGCCGGTTTAATCGTCGGACGTTTCGGTCTCCGAAACTGCTGTCGGGCCTCTCCTCTATTCTCTCCCTAGCCACTCTGCACAGCCCGCCTAGACCCAGCCTACCCCTCCTCGCGTCCGGTGCCGTCCGATCGAGATCGAACGGCTCCGAAACGGAGCTAAATCCCCTAACCCTAGCCCCTTCCATATATATACACCTCCCCCTGCCATTTTTGGCTTCCACCAACCTCCCCCTCGTTTTCCGCGCTGAGCAGCTCCCCCGCCGCCACTGGTCGGCGCCGCCGCAGCAGCCTCCCTCGCCCACTCCCCTCTCGCCACGTCGCCTCCCCCTCAGCCAGCGCCGCCGCGGGCCCGCCAGGAC